>NC_070587.1:1841252-1853752 GCF_027409825.1 Scomber japonicus | reverse complement strand
TCTCCTATTATAACCATTACAGCTAACACCAGAGGTGAGCAGTGTCTCTGAGGATGGGAAGCTGTATGAATTGCTGGTGGAGAGCACAGTTCCTCTTCCATGTCTGGAGGAGTCTTCCTCCTCTACAGAGCAGTGCACTGTGTCCCTGCAGCTCAGCACAAGCAGTCAAGGTGAGGATGTCAAGCAAGATAATAACATAACTGCTTATTAGCTGTGTGTTAGGTTATAATGTAAGTAAGTAGATATCCAGGCATGCTCACATTAAAGTTGACAAACACTGCCTTAAATCCAGTCCCTTATTTATTTCCTCTTGCAAATAGTCAATAATTATACCCAGTAGTGATTTAATGTTTCCTGTGGTCCATTAAAACTATTGCCCCTTCTGAATGCACCTTGTATGTGATCTCCTTTATCTTTAACATGCATAAAAGGCAATTGGGGGCAATTGTGATTGTAAATTTGTATGGTATTCATACTGAGGGCAACATTTTTCTTTTGGTGTATCTTCACAAATCCCTATAACTGCAGACAAAGGGAAAGATCATGCAATGGATCCGACTGAATTAGCTCATAAACACTTGTTTCCTGTCTATTCTGTTGTGTTGTTTCTGCTGTGTATCATCATCTAAATCAGGGGAGTCAAACTCATTTTCATTCAAGGGCCACATACAGACCAATTTGATCTCATGTGGGCCGGACCAATAAAAAGATGGAAAGGAGGAAGGAAACAAGGATGGAAAGAAGGGAAAAGTAATAGGAAGGAAGGAAGGAAGGAAGGACGGAAGGGAGGAAGGAAGGAAGAAAGGAAAAGGGATTAGGAAGGAGGGAAGGAAGGAAGGAAAGACAAAAGGAAGGAAGGTATTAGGAAGGAAAGGAAGGAAGAAAGGAAAAGATGATGAAGGAAAGATGGAAGGAAGGAAGCATGGAAGGATGGAGGGAAAGAAACAGAAGGAAAGAAGACAAGAAAGCAAAGTAGCAAGGAAGGAAGGAAAGGAAGAAAGGAAAAAAGAAAATGAAGGAAAGGTGGAAGGAAGGAAGGTAGGAAGGATGGAAGGAAACAAAGAAGGAAAGAAGTAAGAAAGGGAGGAGGGAAAGAAGGACAGATAACAGGAGGGTATAGGACGGAAAAATAGACAGGAAGGAAAGTGGGCCGGATCACACCCCTTGGTGGGCCTGTTCTAGCCCACGGGCCGCATGTTTGACACCCCTGATCTAAATCCTCATTGTGTTGCAGATGATAAGGTTTTGTCAGGTGCAGATGTGACTCTGTCCTCGTGTGCGGTGCATCTGTCCCGGGGTCCCTGCAGAGACGGCGTTTGTGGCCGGGCTCTGATTCACTTCAGCCCCGTCACTGACTTTGTCAAAGATGGCAACAGGACGACTCAGATCTCTGTCAAACCCATCGTCACACAGAACTTTCTCTGGAACGGATATTCACCAGAACCTGCTCAGGTAAACAGATCAGATTATTCCTGTCGTGCTCCCGGGTCAAATTGACCCATCGGTTTTGACTGTTCCTTCCTTCCTCCCTCCCTTCCTTCCTTCCTTCCTTCCTTCCTTCCTTCCTTCCTTCCTCCCTCCCTCCTTCTCTCTTTCTTTCCTCCACATTACCTTCCTTCTTTCCTCTGCCCTTCTTTCCTTCTCTCCTTCCTTCCTTCCGTCCTTCTTCCTTCCTTCCTTCCGTCCTTCTTCCTTCCTTCCTTCCCTCCTTCTTTCCTTCCTTTCTTCATTCCTTCCTTCCTTCCTTCTTCCTCCCTTCCTTCCTTCCTTCCTTCCTTCCTTCCCTCCTTCTTTCCTTCCTTTTTTCATTCCTTCCTTCCTTCCTTCTTCCTCCCTTCCTTCCTTCCTTCCTTCTTTCCCTCCTTTCCTTCCTTCTTCCTCCCTTCTTTCCTTCCTTCTTCCCCTCTCCCATCCTTCCGTCCTTCTTCTTTCCTCCCTCCTTCTCTCTTTCCTCCCTTCCTCCTGTCCTTCCTTCCTTCCTCCCTCCTTTCCTTCCTTCTTCCTCCCTTAATTTCCTTTCCTTCCTTCCTTCCTTCCATCTGTGCTTCCTCTCTCCTTCTCTCCTTCTTTCCTTCTTCTCTTTCTTCCCTTCCTCCATCTCCCTTTCTTCCTTCTTTTGTCCTTCCTCCCCCTTACCTTCTTTCCTCTGTCCTTACTTCCTTCCTTCTTTCCTCTGTCCTTCTTTCCTCCCTCCCTCCTACCTTCTTTCCTCCATCCTTCCTTCCTCCCTTCCTTATTTCCTTTCCTCCCTTCCTTCCTTCCGTCCTCCATCCCCCTTTCTTCCTTCTGTCGTTCCTTACTTTCTCTCTCCTTTCTTCCTTCCTTCCCCCCTCCCTGCCTTCTTTCCTTTACTCCCTTCCTCCCTTGACTCGAACACAACAGGAGGGTTAAAAAAACTGATATTATGCTCATTGTGTATGAATTTATGAGGCACAGATTTTTAAACATCATATTATATCTTTATATAGTTGGTCATTTAGCTCTTTGCACATTATAGTATTCCTGTTTAACCCTCCTGTTGTGCTCCCGGGTCAAATTGACCCCATCTCTTTTGACTGTTCCTCACTTCCTTCCTTCCTTCTCTCCTTACTTCCTTCTTCTTTTCCTCCTTTCTTCCTTCCTTCCTTCCTTCCTTCTTTCCTCTCCTTACTTCCTTCCTCTTTTCCTCCTTCCTTCCTTCCTTCCTTCCTTCCTTCCTTCCTTCGTTACTTCCTTCCTTCCTTCCTCATTTGCTTTTTTCTCACTTCCTTCCATCCTTCCTTCCTTCCTCCCTCTTTTCCTCCCTCCCTTCCTTCCTTCCTTCCCTCCTTCTTTCCTCCTTTCCTCCCTTCCTTTGTTCCTTCCTCATTTCCTTCTTTCCCCACTTCCTTCCTTCCTCTTTCCTCCCTTCCTTCGTTCCTTCCTCATTTCCTTCCATCCTTCCTTCCTTCCTTCCTTGACCTGAGCACAATAGGAGGGTTAACCCACTGATTCATAATTTTTGTTACAATTTTTGTGCTGCATCATCATTTTTTGTGGGTTTTTAAATATGCATGAAGACTGAAACTGATCTCTCTTTTTCATTCAGATAAAGGTGATGGATGTCCCCTCAGCCTACTGCTACTCCTTCACTGATCCTCACATTATCACATTTGACGGCAGGTACTTCATTCTTGTGAAAATCAAATGCACAAATATACAGAAAACATTATATAACATCATATGTATTATTCATTACAAGTTAACAGATTTTATTATGTCTGGACATTTTTATGTATGATGGAGAATGATGACTCTCACCCTGTAATGCAGTGGCATCTTGGGCAATTGTTTCACCCAATGCATGCTGGGATAAAGAGTTCACAGGAGCAGGCATGTTAACCCTTAAACAGACCTTACTAGTTATGTCATTTGCACCTCAAGTAAGTAAGGAAGGAATGAAGGAAAGGAGGAAGGAAGGAAAGGACGGAAGAAGGAAGGAAAGGAGGAAGGAAGGGAAGCAAGGGAGGAAGAAGGAAGGAAAGGAAGGAGGGAGGAAGGAAGGAAGGAAGGTAGGAAGGAAAGGAGGGAAGAAGGAAGGAAAGGAGGGAGGAAGGGAAGGAAGGAAGGAAGGGAGGAAGAAGGAAGGAAAGGAAGGGGGGAGGAAGGAAGGAAGGAAGGAAAGGAGGGAAGAAGGAAGGAAAGGAGGGAGGAAGGGAAGGAAGGGAGGAAGAAGGAAGGAAAGGAGGGAGGAAGGAAGGAAGGACAGATGAAGGAAGGAAGAAAGGACAGAAGGAGGGAACATTTACCCTAACAGCTGAACTTAGATCTGAGGAAGGAAGGAAGGAAGGAAGGAAGGAAGGAAGGAAGGACAGACAGATGAAGGAAGGAAGGACAGATGAAGGAAGGAAGGAAGGAAGGAAGGACGGACCCGGTAGGACAACACGAAGGTTAAAGAGTCTGTATCTCCTGGTGCACGTTGTCTGTTTAAGGGTTAAAAAAAAAAGAATCAATAACTGTTCTTCTTTATTAACCTGCAGGCGCTACGAAAACTTCCAAATAGGAACCTTTGTCCTCTACAAGAGCAGCCTCTGGCCATTTGAAGTCCACGTCCGTCAGTGGGAGTGTGGCAGTTTGCTGCACGCCGCCTCGTGTGTGTGTGGCTTCGTAGCGAGGGATGGCGGAGACGTAATTGCTTTTGACATGTGCAACGGGGAAATGGGTGAAACCAAGCCACACCTGTCTGTGAAGAACAGAGACTTGAGCAAGAGTGGCATTCGCATCACCGAGTCCTATCAGGGACGCAAAGTCACCGTGAGTGAGGATGAATCAGCAGAAATCTGTCTTGTCACGAGTGTATTTTTTACTTAATAATGAACTGATATATAAATAAAAACTTCAGTATGATTTGGAAAAGAAAACTATTTAACCCTTTATAGGACACTCATTGAAAGGAAGGAAGGGAGGAAGGATGGAAGGAAGGACGGAAGAAAGAAAGAAGGAAGGAAGGAGGGTAGGGGGGAGGAAAGAAAGAGAAGGAGGGAGGAAGGGAAGAAAGAAGGAAGGAAGGAAGAAGAAAGGGGGATGGAGGAAGGAAAGAAGGAAGGGAGGAGAGAAGGAGGGAGGGATGAAGAACAGATGGAAGGAAGGAAAGGAAGGACGGAGGACGGAAAGAAGAAAGGGAGGAGAGAAGGAGGGAGGGAGGAAGGACAGATGGAAGAAAGGAAGGAAGGACGGAGGAAATAAGGAACGAGGGAGGGAGAAAGGAAAAGAGGAAGGGAAGAAAGAAGGCAGGGAGGAAGGAAAGGAAGGAAGGGAGGAAGGATATTTTGGGATATTTACAGAAGTTACCAAATATAATTATTTGCCCAATAAAGAGTTAAATTAATAATTTTGGGAAATTTACTTATCTGCTTTTTCGTCGAGAGTTAGATAGATGAGAAGTGGTATCAATCTTCTCTTCTCACTCTAAAAATAGCTAATACACCTATTCTGGAAAATGATAAACTATTCCTTTTAAAGTATTTGGAAAACATTAGCTGTAATGCAAATGGATGTGTGAAAAAATCTATGGAGATATAACTTAGTTTCAAAAAATCAAAAATGAGTGTTTAATCTACACAGCTGCTTGTTGTTGAAGATATTTTACATTTTCTCTCGACTCCATGTTATATTTCTGTTTTATTGCAGATGACCTTCTCATCAGGAGCGTTTGTTCGTGCCGATGTGTCCGACTGGGGAATGAGTCTGACGCTGAGAGCTCCCAGTTCAGACCGGAGCCACACTGAGGGTCTGTGCGGGACCTACGACGGACAGTCAGACAACGACTTCCACGCAGCAGGGGGCGCCACACTGGAGGATCTGCACGCTTTTATTTCTGAATGGAGGTCAGTATATTTTATAGTGAAGTGTCAGGCAACAGGAAAGTTAGGTTTTGGTTCTGATGAGCCGTTAACATTTTTAACATTGATTAAAAACTAGGGCTGTCAAACGATTAATTTTTTAATCGCAATTAATCACATTCCCATAGTTAATCGCGATTAATCGTGTTTTGAATTGCATGTTTAAAATCCTGTTTTCAAGGCAGTTTTAAGCCCATAATGTAAAGCATTTCTTACCAGAGTGTCTTAACTGGGAATCAATCACGGCTCTGCTGCGACTCCCACACTCCAAAATGGTCCTTTGGTGGAGCTGAGGCTGGCTTGGCTGCACCTGGGTGTTTAGCGTGGAGGTGCTAACTCAAACTCCACGTACTCCGGTGGTAGTTAAACTCCGTTTGACACAGGTTGCATTTTACTTTTGACTTGTCAACTGAAGCGTCTGGAAGTGTTTTAAAGTTAAACAAGCCGTTCAAAAGTCCAGTAGCTCTCTTACTTTCCATCAGCGCGGTAGGTTTACTGCAGGAGGCCACTTCAAAGCATAGCGCTACAGCTAGAGGAGCCGTCTACGGGGGAGTAGAAGGGACAAAAAGGCTTGAAAAATTAAAATGCGATTTTAAAAAAAACACGTTACGGATTGCATTTATCTAATCGCAATTAACATTAACGTGTTAATGCTGACAGCCCTATTAAGAACATATGACAATATAAAGTTTTTATTTCTAGAAGCTAGCTAGCGGTGCAGAAAGACGATGTACTGCCTACTAAACCCTGATTGGACAGTTTACCAATATATTTGTTATCGAGGCTTGACAACTTATTTTTGCCCTGGTGCTGCCTGTCATGTACAGACCCTCCTTTCCCCCCACTGTTGGCTCCAGCAGTTCTTCTTCACTGATGTCTTCTTCTTTCTTCCTCTGTCAGGCTGCCTCCAGGGACCAGCCTGTTTGACACCGTGCCTTCCTCTCTGAGTACACTGAACCCCCGCAAGTTCTGTAACTGTCAGGCCGAGCCCCGCCTCACATCTCCACAAAGTCGCGCTCAAGCAGTCGCCTCCTCCGACTCCTCCTGCTCTCAGCATGGCAACGTGCACCTCCCCAGCATCATCCCCACTCTGGACGTCACAGCAGAGTACATCGGTTCAGTAGAGCTACTCAGAAGTGAGGGGAATGAAAGACAGTCGCTGCCTCCGGGCCTCTTCAGACAACACACCCGGGATGCTCAGCCACATAAAAGAGGCTTCACTAGATCCTCGAGGGCCTCCAGGGATAGAGGTTCAGTCCCAACCCAGCAGCAGCAGCAGCAGCAGCAGCACAGAGGCAGGAGGCAGTCCCACCGTTACATTTCTAACTCCCCGCATCAAAGCCTCAGCCAGTCTGATTTGGAGGGCTTCACCTACTTCTTCCCAGAGGACCATGAACCGGCAGTACATTTAGACTTTTCCCCAACGTGGCCGACACCTTCTGGCCTGAGCGAGCAGCAGGTCAGAGCTCAGTGCCATCAGGTTGTGGTCAACTCGAGCATAGCGTTAGGTTGCAGGCGTCTTCTAGAAGAGACAATAGTTAGTGGAGCGGTGGCCATGTGTGTTACTGACTTACAGCTGAAGGATGATCAGTCATGGCTGAACGCTACGTTACCGCTGCTGGAGAACGAGTGTGAGAGGAGGCTGGTGGAGGAACGGAGGAGAGAGGAAGAGTACCAGGATGTTCTGGCTATCCTCAAGTGTCCTAATCTGTGTAATGGGAATGGACAGTGCTCGGAGTGGGGTTGTGTCTGCTTCCCAGGATTTGGGTCTTCTGACTGCAGTGTGCTGTCTGGTAACATATTAAACATACACTGACACAGATACAACTAATCCTAAATCCTAAATCAGCCAATATTAGCTTATTTCAGGTCTAACAATCCAATGCTTGTCTGCACTCTTTCATGGTGTGAAGACCAGATCCCAGAGATCACTGAGTTGGAGAAGGAGGGTCTATGTGACGTCCGACAGGGAGATTGCTCCACCATCCAGGTCTATGGTCAAGGTTTTAAGGACTCCTACGAGCTCAAGTGTGAGTTTGTTAAAGAAAAGGTACTTTTATTTTCTTTTTTCCCTTCTTTGATCTGATGTTTCCTTTTTTTTTACTACCTGGAAAAAAAGAGAATCAAAAATACACAGAGGAATATCTTGGTCCATGTAGATCAGGGGTGTCAAACTCATTTTCATTCAAGGGCCACATAATGCCCAATTTAATGTCATGTGGGCCGGATGATTAAAAAGATGGAAGGAAGGAAGGAAGGAAAGAAGGAAAATAAGATGGAAGGAAGGAAAGAAGGAAGAAAAAAAGGACAGGAAGGAAGGAAGGAAAGAAGGAAGGAAGGAAAATAAAACAGGAAGGAAGGAAGGAAGGAAGGAAGGAAAATAAAACAGGAATAAAGGAAGGAAGGAAGATAAGACAGGAAGGAAGGAAGGAAGGAAGATAAGACAGGAAGGAAGGAAGGAAGGAAGGAAGATAAGACAGGAAGGAAGGAATGTGGACTTTGTCCCCCATCACTTACATTAAAAAAAAATATTTCAACATTCATTCTGATGTTTTAAGACAGATTGAGAAAATGTAGATCTCGTGCTTTAAGCTGATATGACCCGAATGTTAGTGAACAGTATTTTATTTGCACATCCAGCAGACACAGAGCAACACTGCCAGGAAGTGTTTCTGGCAAACTGACAAATTAAAGTCATGATGTGTGTATAACTACTCTGCTTTAACTGTGTCTTTCTGCCAGTTTATGCTAGGCAGGTACCGTACCGAATTTATTAGAGTTCTTTCTAATGGAAAAAGCTGCCTGCTGCAGCCGGAGATAAGGTTGATAAAAGCTCTGAGAGTAACCCAGACAGTCAAGTTACAGGCTGCAAAACCAAAACCATGATCTGAAACTCACCAAAATGCTCTTTAAAGCTGAGGAGAATCACAGAGTCTTATAATGATGATTACATGCGACCACTGTCACATTATAATACAGAAATATTGATAAATGCAGCTTTAAGATGAATTAATAGAGTGTTATATGCTTGTTATAATTACTTACTGAACAAGCTTATAATTTATAACAAGCTTCAATGAAAAGATTCTCAAGCTTCAGACCAGAGTGAAGCTGCCCAGTGTCATTCATCTTGCTACTTTATCCTTTTCCTCCTTATTCCCATCTCTAATTTCTCTCTCCTCTTCATGGCTTCCCTCTTCTCTCCCTCCCTATGTCTTGACAAGTTTGTGGATGGGGAGTGGGCTCTGGATGAGCCCCAGTTTGTTCTGGCCACCTTTCTGGATGTGACGGCTCTGGAGTGCCAGCTGCCTCTGGAGAGCAGCCAGACTCCCGCAGATGTGGACCTGGAAACAGCCACAAACAGACCACTGGCCCGCTGGCAGATCAAAGTCAGTCATGTCTCAAGTTATTTTTGCACTGCACACTGGTGAATGTGTCATAAATGAGTCCTCGAGAATATCAAAATCAAAGCTCTATTCTTCTTTATAAAGATATTTTAATGATCACATGACACATTAAATCTGCACTGTAGTAATGAAAAGTAGACAGATGCAAAAGATTTGGATTTGTTATAATTTGCTGGCTGCTGCTTGTTTAACCCTCCTGTTGTCCTTGAGTCAAGGAAGGAAGGGAGGGAAGAAGAAGGGAGGAAGGAAAGGAGGGAGGAAGGAAAGGAGGAAAGAAAGGAGGGAAGGAAGAAGGAAGGGAAGGAGGGAAGTAAAGGATGGAGGAAGAAAAGGAGAGAGGAAAGAAAGAGAGAAGGAGGGAAGGAAGGAAGAAGGAAAGGAGGGAGGAAAGAAGGAAGGAAAGGAGCGAGGAAGGAAAGGAGGGAGAGAGGAAGGAAAGAGAGAAGGAGGGAAGGAAGAAGGAAAGAAGGAAGGAAGGGAGGGAGGAAAGAAGGAAGGAAAGGAGGGAGGAAAGAAGGAAGGAAAGGAGGGAGGGAGGAAGGAAAAAGAGAAGGAGGGAAGGAAGAAGGAAAGAAGGAACAGTCAAAACGGACATAGTCAATTTGACCCGGGAGGACGACACGAGGGTTAAAAGCTCCACAGACTGCAGCTGCAAGTCTTCTCCTGTTTTGACTTGGTTTAGGAGTGAAATGGACCCAGCAGTGTGAAACTGTGGAGAATGATTAGTTTATCTGACTGCCAATGAAAGAGTGCAGGGATACTTTTTCACAACAGTCAGATTTGATTAACATGAGAACATTTATCACTGAGTTTAGCTTTCCCAACACTGCTGATGCTCTCAGGTTGTACGGCAGAGGTGTCAGACTCATTTTCATTCAAGGGCCACATACAGACCAATTTGATCTGATCTGGGCCGGATTATTAAAAAGATGGAGGGAAGGAAGGAAGAAAGGAAGGAAATAAGAAGGGAAGGAAGGAAAGACAGGCAAAAGGAAGGAGGGAAGAAAGGTAGGAAGGACAAATGGAAGGAAGGAAGCAAGGAAGGTAGATGGAACAAAGGGAGGGGAAGGAAGGAAAGACAGGCAAAAGGAAGAAGGGAAGGAAGGACCCAAAGGAAGAAAGGTAGGAAGGATAGAATGGAGGAAGGAAGGAAGGACAGATGGAAGAAAGGAAGGAAATAAAAAGGGAAGGAAGGAAAGACAGGCAAACGGAAGGAGGGAAGAAAGGACAGAAGGAAGAAAGGAAGGAAGGAAGGACAGGTGGAAGGAAGGAAGGAAGGACAGGTGGAAGGAAGGAAGGAAGGACAGGTGGAAGGAAGGAAGGAAGGACAGATGGAAGGAAGGAAAAGAACACAGGAAGGAAAGTGGGCCGGATTGCACCCCTCGGCGGGCCGGTTCTGGCCCGCGGGCCGCATGTTTGACACCCCTGTTGTACGGCATAGATAGTGTATTCAAATATTTGAGTTGTTGAAAATGACCCCACTGCTATGAGTTCATTTATGTTCCCAGTGATCCACTGTAATCACAGTTCTGCTGATGGCAGGTTTCCAATGATGGCTACAGCTACAGTAACGCCAAGATACTGACTCTGTATGATGGAGCCTGCCAGATCTGCAGCCTCAACACTGAAGTCCTCTGCACCCTGAGGGTAAGGACACATTTTGATGATGGTTTAACCCTTAAAAACAGGCAGGAGTGGAAAATTAGATGTAAATAATCCTTACTAGTTATGTCATTTGCACCTAAAGGAAGGAAGGAAGGAAAGGAGGGAATAAGGAAGGAAGGAAGGAAAGGAGGGAGGGAGGAAGGAAAGGAAAGGAGGAAGGAAGGGAAGCAAGGGAGGAAGAAGGAAGGAAAGGAAGGAGGGAGGAAGGAAGGAAAGGAGGGAGGAAGGGAAGGAAGGAAAGGAGGGAGGAAGGGAAGGAAGGGAGGAAGAAGGAAGGAAAGGAAGGAGGGAGGAAGGGAGAAGGAAGGAAAGGAAGGAGGGAGGGAGGAGGAAGGAAGAAAGAAAGGAAGGACAGATGAAGGAAGGAAGAAAGGACAGAAGGAGGGAACATTTATCCTAACAGCTGAACTTAGATCTAAGGAAGGAAGGAAGGAAGGTAGGACAGAGGAAGGAAGGAAGGAAGGAAGGAAGGAAGGACAGTGGAAGGACCCGGGAGGACAACATGAAGGGTAAAGAGTGTGTATCTCCTGGTGCACGTTGTCTGTTTAAGGGTTAAATTTAGCATATGGATCAATAAGTAGAAATAGCTCCACAGATTTTCATTTCCTTTAACTGTAACATATCTTAGCACCATCACCTCACCAACACCTCCTGAGGTTCATAGACGTCTGCTGCATCAGATTGTACAGATCTATTTCCACTTGAGCTTTGGTACATTTGATCTTTACAAAGTGGAAATGTAGAATTTATATCCTTCAGCACTGTTCAGAGCTGATTTAGACTAGATGGTGCCCCTGGACACATCTGTGCCGGCCGACAAGGTTTTATTTTCTTTGCAAAGAAAAGATCAATATCAACATGCGAGCGGTTCAAAATGAAGAAAGACCCCGAGCATGGGGAAACATTTATACCTGAGGGAAAGGCCCACCTCTGGGGTGTGTTTAACGTCAGCCTCTTACCTACGCTGTGCTTCCACACTCTTTTGTCTTTGGCAGGTAATCGGCACCGACCCCCTGAAGTGTGAAATTAAGAGGTCTAGACAACATAATTTAAAATACTCAAGGGTTTGAATGAGTGTCTCAGGTAGTAGAAATGCAAAGGAATTGAATTTACAATTACATTTAAAAGTCTGATATCTTGGTGAGAAGGTGGGAGGTTGGGTATTTTACAAAGGAGTTGAAATTACTATTACAGTCACAACCTCGGATATCAGAGATTTCCATATAAGAACAGATGGAGGGTCATCTCCGACCCACTTCACCATGATTGCTTTCCTTGCCAACATTAAGAGAGATTGAATTACTTCTTCATGTTGTTTAAGAACATTGGGGACAACATTGATATTTTTTGATATATGATATTTATTTTCCTTCCCAGGAGAAAACCTGCAACATAGACGGCCTGTGTTACAGTGAGGGGGAGTCCAATCCCAGCATCCCTTGCCTCACATGCCGCCCCGACTCCTCCAGACACACATGGTCCATAGCAGAGAGTATGTGCACAGACATGTCAGTGTTTCTAATCTGGTGTGCCTCACAGATCGTTCATGTCGTTCTGATCCATCCCACACATGACGTTTCTCCACATGTCGAGCAGCTCCGTGCAGATCGGAGCCACTGATGTTGTTTCAGTCACACAGAGGATCCTTTACCTCATTGTTTCACTTTCTGACCAACTTCTTCAGATGGAAGTAGGTCAGACTGTGTGCTATGTTCAGAGGAAATGGCAAAATATATAACAGTGACTCAACTGGAGTTAAATCACTGATCTAAAGGATAATGATGAGAAGACAAGGTGTATTGATTATTGATTGGGCTGATTCAATCATGCATGCATTCTCTCATTTAAAAGGGAGAGCCTGACCACTACTGGAGTTTTTAGGCATAAATGATATGATATGTAATGAGCATGATATTTTAGAGGATGACCAGTAAACATATCAATGTAAGAGGAAGTTAAATGAGTTTCAATAACTGGTGACGTAGTGGTAAAGGCACATACTGTGATCACAATAACCCTCGAGTCATTCTGCTGGAGCTCTTGTATAAAGGCCCTCCCGACAAACACT
>NC_070587.1:1833520-1840752 GCF_027409825.1 Scomber japonicus | reverse complement strand
CGAGCCTCCGGTGGTGCAGCCGTTGCCCGTTTCATCTCCGATCCTTTCAGGAAGAGATTTTCATCTACCAGCTACAAGCCTGGGACCCCGAGGGCTCGGCGGTGCTCTTCACTCTGGTATCAGGTCCTGAAGGTGCATCCCTGTCTCCGGCCGGTCTGCTGATCTGGAAGGCCACAGCCGAAGCCGCCGACACGCACACGTTCCAGTTTACTGTGATGGACGACTGTAACGCTGAGACCAGAGCCTCTGTGCAGGTAAGACTTTACTTTAGTGTGTCATGTTGAGAGCAGAACAAAGGTTTCATTCTTACTGAGTAGGAACCCTTTATAGGACACTCATTGAAAGGAAGGGAGCAAGGAAGGATGGAAGGAAGGATGGAAGGAAGGAATGATGGAAGGAAGGTGGGAGGAAGGAAAGGATGGAAGGAAGGATGGAAGGAAGGAAGGAAGGATGGAAAGAAGGAAGGAAGGAAGGAAGGATGGAAGGATGGGAGGAAGGAAGGATGGAAGGAAGGAACGATGGAAGGATGGAAGGAAGGATGGAAGGAAGGAAGGAAGGATGAAAGGAAGGATGGAAGGAAGGAAGGATGGAAGGAAGGAAGGAAGGAAGGAAGGAAGGATGGAAGGGAGGATGGAAGGAAGGAAGGATAGAAGGAAGGATGGAAGGAAGGAATGATGGAAGGAAGGATAGAAGCAAGGAATGATGGAAGGAAGGTGGGAGGAAGGAAAGGAAGGAAGGATGGAGGAAAGAAGGAAGGAAGGAAGGTAGGTAGGGGGGAGGAAAGAAAGAGAGAAGGAGGGAGGGAGGGAGGGAAGAAAGAAGGAAGGAAGGAAGGAAGGAAGAAGAAAGGGGGGTGGAGGAAGGAAAGAAGGAAGGCAGGGAGGAAGGAAAGGAAGGAAGGAAGGAAGGATGGAAGGAAGGAAGGATAGAAGGAAGGATGGAAGGAAGAAAGGAAGGATGAAAGGAAAGAACGATGGAAGGAAGGAAGGAAAGAAGGAAGGAATGATGGAAGGAAGGTGGGAGGAAGGAAAGGAAGGAAGGATGGATGAAAGAAGGAAGGAAGGAAGGTAGGTAGGGGGAGGAAAGAAAGAGAGGAGGAGGGATGGAGGAAGGGAAGAAAGAAGGAAGGAAGGAAGAAGAAAGGGGGGATGGAGGAAGGAAAGAAGGAAGGGAAGAGAGAAGGAGGGAGGGAGGAAGAACAGATGGAAGTGAAGAAAGGAAGGAAGGATGGAGGAAGGAAAGAAGGAAGGGAGGAGAGAAGGAGGGAGGGAGGAAGGACAGATGGAAGGAAGGAAGGACAGAGGAAATAAGGAACGAGGGAGGGAGAAAGGAAAAAGGAAGGGAAGAAAGAAGGCAGGGAGGAAGGAAAGGAAGGAAGGAGAGAAGGAAGGAAGGATATTTTGGGATATTTACAGAAGTTACAAAATATAATTATTTGCCCAATAAAGGGTTAATAAGCAGAACAATAGCTAATCAGTTCAATATAACCAAAAAATAAGCCGTCATTATTAAAGTGGAAACTTTCTTGCCTGCTTTGGCCTTTGGATCTCAAAGTCTTTCTTATTCCTCCCACTAGAGGGCGAGGCGCTAATGATATGTAGTTTCCTGCTAAACAACATTTTCTATCACTATTCTCCTCTCCTTCCTCTCTCCTCTCCTTCCTCTCTTCTCTTCCTCTCTCTCATCCTCTCTCCTCTCCGTCCTCTCTCTCTCCTCTTCCTCTCTCTCCTCTCCTTCCTCTCTCTCCTCTTCCTCTCTCTCCTTTTCTCTCTCTCCTCTCCTTCTTCTCTCTCCTCTCCGTTCTCTCTCTCCTCTTCCTCTCTCTCCTCTCCTTCCTCTCTGTCCTCTCCTCTCTTTCCTCTCTCTCCTTCCTCTCTCTCCTCTCCGTTCTCTCTCTCCTCTCTCCTTTCCCTCCTCTCTCTCCTCTCCGTTCTCTCTCTCCTCTCCGTTCTCTCTCTCCTCTTCCTCCCTCTCCTCTCCTCTCTCTCCTCTCCTTCCTCTCTCTCCCCTTCCTCTCTCTCCTCTTCCTCTCTCTCCTCTCCTTCCTCTCTCTCCTCTTCCTCTCTCTCCTCTCCTTCCTCTCTGTCCTCTCCTCTCTTTCCTCTCTCTCCTTCCTCTCTCTCCTTCCTCTCTCTCAAGGCAGATGGCCGCCTACTTCACATATATACACATAAATAATTCATATACTCTGAAAAAGTGACAGAATTTAGATGTCTGAATGCAAACTAAACATGTCTGATTTTGCAGTGCACAGAATAAAGAGGGAGTGTGGCTCACAGTTATAAAACATTCAAACTGATTGCAGATGGTGGCGAGACAGCTCCAGGAAAAACCCAGAAAACAAAAAAATGAAGGATTTTGTCTTTATGAAAACATTTTCCTTTCACTTAATATTAAAGTCACACTTTGATTTGCGTGTATAATTGTGCACACATGCTGTCCTGATATCAGATGAGTCAATTTAAAAAGCTTTTAAAAACCCACCTGTAGCAGTTTTATAATGTCTACTCAAATGTTTTTATGTTGTTCTTTTTATATTTTGTCTTGTTTCTATATGTTTGTATTTTCTGTCTGTGTTGCTTTTTAAAATTTTACTCAACTTACTTATTAACCCTCCTGTTGTGCTCACGGGTCAAATTGACCCCATCTCTTTTGACTGTTCCTCACTTCCTTCCTTCTCTCTCCTTACTTCCTTCCTCTTTTCCTCCTTCCTTCCTTCCTTCCTTCTTTCCTCATTCCTTCTTTCCTCTCCTTACTTCCTTCCTCTTTTCCTCCTTCCTTCCTTCGTTACTTCCTTCCTTCCTCATTTCCTTTTTTCTCATTTCCTTCCTTCTGTCCTTCCATCTGTCCTTCCTTGCTTCCTTCCTCCTTTCCTTCCTCCCTTCCTTCTCTCCTTCCTTCTCTCCTTCTGTCGTTCCTTCCTTCCTTCTCTCCTTACTTCCTTCCTCTTTTCCTCCTTCCTCATTTCCTTCCTTCTGTCCTTCCATCTGTCCTTCCTTGCTTCCTTCCTCCTTTCCTTCCTCCCTTCCTTCTCTCCTTCCTTCTCTCCTTCCGTCCTTCCTTCCTTCCTTCCTTCCTTCTTTCCTTGACCTGAGCACAACAGGTGCTCTCTCTCCTCTCCTTCCTCTCTCTCCTCTCCTTCCTCTCTCTCCTCTCCTTCCTCTCTCTCCTCTCCTTCCTCTCTCTCCTCTCCTTCCTCTCTCTCCTTCCTCTCTCTCCTCTCTACCCCAACCGGTCGAGGCAGATGTTCTCCCACTCTGAGTCTGGTTCTGAGGGTTCTTCCTGTTAAAAGGGAGTTTTTTCTCTCCACTGTTGCTCATGTGTGAATGTTGGGTCTCTTTAAAATTAAAACCTGAAGAGTTCGGTTTAGAACCTGCTCTATGTGGAAAGAGCCTTGAGATAACTTTGTTGTGATTTGGCGCTATACAAATAAAGATTGATTGGTTGATTGACCTTGTTTTCAGATCTGTGCAGATGAGTCTTTTCTGTTTTCCTGCAGGTGTCGGTGTATTCCTGTGATTGTCTGAATGGAGCTTCTTGTATAACCAACACCAACCGCCCTGCTGGCAGCGGAGAATACATCTGTGTGTGTCTGGATGGATTCAAAGGTGAAAAGTGTGAAGTGGACATCGACGACTGTAAACCCAACCCTTGCAGACTGGGCCGCTGTATCGACGGCCCCAACTCCTTCTCCTGTATCTGCCCACCAGGAATGACAGGTAGGGATAAAAACCTGCGGATCTGTTTCTTCCCCTTCCAGACAACCGCAGTAAAAGGTTTTGATTTTTAGTAACAAGCATTAAAGAGCTTTACCTGCCCAGATGGAGGTGGATGAGTTTGAAAGACGCAGCGGGAAGAAATCAGGGAGGGAAAAAGAAGAAATTTCAAGTCACAGTGATGATGTAGTGAGAAAGCAGAAGTGAAATCCACTCGGCTGGAATAATATTAACTTTGAGTTCTGTCGGACAAACTTGGCGATGTCAGTTTAAGGAAGAGGATTGAGCATAAACTTGACACAACAACAACTTAAGAAAGCATTTGAAATATCTGAGTTAGATGGTTCTAGTAAGGAAGGGGGCTGTTGATAAGGGTGCAAGTGGATGTAAAGAAAATAAGTTGTTGGCTGTTATATAACGAGCAGGATGAATAACTGAGAAAAGATCTGTTATGTGGTGCATTTTGAATCAGAAACCCTACCTGATAAAGTATTTTTAGTGTTATATCACTTATCCAGTAAAGACCTTTTGTGTCAGGAGTTCACTGAACTGAACAGAAACTGAACCCACAATGCAGCTCTGCAGCCAAAGACAGTTTATTTAGACACAAAAACAAAAATGCGGCTGGGGGAGGCAAGGCTGAGGGCAGGCAAATGGCTGAGCTAGAGGAAGGAAACAGGAAACACAAAACAGGTAAGTCCAAAGCAAAAAGTGTCATCCAAAAATCCAAAAACAGGGATCAAAGTTATACTAAACACAAGAGCTAAGAGCTAAGAGTGTTACCACGGTGGATGAGACAACGAACTGGCGATGAGTGGAGGAAGAGACCGGCTTATAAATGCTGTAGATGTGAAGAGCAGGAAACCAGGTTGATGAGAATCAGGTGTGCAGAGGAGGGTGGATGCAGTAGGTACCAGAAGACCCCGCCCAGCCCTGGGGGAAAGAAAACATGGACACAGAAAGAGGGAGCAGCGGCAAACTGGATCCTGACATTTTGTTCCCAAACCCATTCAGTGCAGACACTGTTGGAAATTTGGACCCAGTTTGTCAGTGCGTAGACATAATTTGGGGACATATGGCAAATGTGGTGATGAGAGGTGCAGCAGAAGAGACTGTGGAAAAGAACCAAAGTGTAATCAGAGTGGCGAGAGTCATTAGGATGAAGTCCAAAGGAAGGCTGAGCCATGAGGAAGTAGTTATGAATGGAAAGATTCAAGAAGTCAGAGTGAAGAAATCAGGTAGAAACATGATGAATATTGTTTTTGTAAGGAGAAGATTAAGTTCTTAGTGTTTCTGCTTTTTGGTGATTAATTGTGCTGCTGAGGGAGAGAAAGGAAATCTGAGATAATAGAGATAATTGTTGATGACATGAGAAATGTTTTTGGATGTTAGGAGAAATTACTGGAGAGGAAGAACAGGGGCTGTTCTCAGAGCCAAAAGTAAGAAGTTATATAAAGAATGGGATGAAGGTTGAGGAAGAACTTTATTTAACCCTCCTGTTGTGTTCGAGTCAAGGAAGGAAGGGAGGAAGAAGGAAGGAAAGGAGGGAGGGAGGGAGGGAAGGAGGGAAGGAAAGCAGGAAGGAAGGGAGTAAAGGAGAGAGGACAGGGAGGAAGGAAGGAAGGAGAGAGAGAGAAAGGAACGACAGAAGGAAGAAAGGGAGGAAAGGAAAGAAGGAAGGAAGGGAGGTAGGATGGTGGAAAGAAGTAAGTAAGGAAGGAAGGTAGGAGGGAGGGAGGAAAGAAGGAAAGAAGAAAGGGAGGAAAGACAGGAAGGTGGGGAGGAAGGAAGGACAGAAGGAAGAAAGAAAGGGGGATGGAGGAAGGAAAGAAGGAAGGGAGGAAAGAGAGAAGAAGGAAAGAAATAGAGAAGGAGAGAGGAAGGACAGAAGGAAGGAAGGAAGGAAGGAAGGAAGGAAGGAAGGAAGGAAAGAAGGAAGGAAGGAAGGAAGGAACAGTCAAAACAGACGGGTCAATTTGACCCGGGAGGACGACAGGTCCTTGATTTTATTTGATATATAATCATTTAGGATAAATAGGGGAATTGAGTTGTATTTTCAATCCAGTAGAAGTAATGCAACATTTTGGATGCTTCTCTCCTCTCTCCTCTCTCCTTCCTCTCTCCTCTCTCCTTCCTCTCTCCTCTCTCCTTCCTCTCTCTCCTCTCTACCCCAACCGGTCGAGGCAGATGTTCTCCCACTCTGAGTCTGGTTCTGAGGGTTCTTCCTGTTAAAAGGGAGTTTTTTCTCTCCACTGTTGCTCATGTGGGAATGTTGGGTCTCTTTAAAGTTAAAACCTGAAGAGTTTGGTTTAGAACCTGCTCTATGTGTAAAGAGCCTTGAGATAACTCTGTTGTGATTTGGTGCTATACAAATAAAGATTGATTGATTGATTGTGTAAGTTGTGCAGTGCCTCCACATCACATCGTCTGGTGTTTCATGTGTTTTCAGGGCACACGTGTCGAGAAGATATCGATGAGTGTGTCTCCCAGCCTTGCTTCCCTGGAGTCGGCTGTAACAACACGCTGGGCTCTTTCATCTGTGGAGTCTGTCCACAAGGATACAGCGGCGATGGGAAGAACTGCATTCGTAAGACCCCTCTCTCACATCCCATCTTAAAAATGGAGTGTTATTTGTTTAACCCTCCTGTTGTGCTCAGGTCAAGGAAGGAAGGAAGGAAGGAAGGAACGAATAAAATGAGGAAGGAACGAAGGAAGGGAGGAAAGAGGAAGGAAGGAAGTGGGGAAAGAAGGAAATAAGGAAGGAACGAAGGAAGGGAGGAAAGAAGGAAGGAAGGAAGGAAGGGAGGAAAGAGGAAGGAAGTGAGAAAAAATGAAATGAGGAAGGAAGGAAGTAACGAAGGAAGGAAGGAAGGAGGAAAAGAGGAAGTAAGTAAGGAGAGGAAAGAAGGAATGAGGGAGGAAGGAAGGAAGGAAGGGAGGAAAGAGGAAGGAAGGAAGTGGGGAAAGAAAAAAATGAGGAAGGGAGGAAAGGAGGAAAGAAGGGAGGAAAAGAGGGAGGAAGGAAGGAAATGAGGGAGGAAGGAAGGAAGGAAGGAAGGAGAGGACAGAAGGAATGAGGAAGGAAGGAACAGTCAAAAGAGATAGGGTCAATTTGACCCGGGAGCACAACAGGACGGTTAATAATGATCAATGATCAAGTGCATCTCCAAGATTTATTAATTCCTTGGTTTATTCCTTAAATTGTACATCTGTTTAGTTCTTTCTCCGGGATTGCTGCTTTCATACATCATTAAGGATATTTCCATCACCCTCATGCCTTTGTTTCCAAGGTAACCAAGATTCTCCGGTGACCACACCTGTGAGAGTGCCGCAGGTGTCAGTGAGGCCCAAACCCCCCTCCGGCGGCCCGTCTCTGTGCAGCAGACAGCCGTGTCACCCGGGGGTCCAGTGCTTTGAGAGCACACACGTGTCCACGGGCTTCGTCTGTGGGCCTTGTCCTCCCGGTTTCCATGGAAACGGGTGGATTTGCACAGCAGCAGGTGAGAGTGAAGCAGT